>NW_026555063.1:0-2801 GCF_021234165.1 Pteronotus mesoamericanus
AAAACCAAAGGGGAAGAGTTGAGGGCGGGAGGGAGGGAGGGAGTGAGGGGCAAGGGAAAGTGGTGGGGAGAAGGCAGAGACAAATGTATTTGAAAAAATAAATTAATTAAATAAATAAAAATAAAAAATAAAATAAAATAAAATAAAAAATCATAGTTGTAGCCCTGGCTGGTGTGGCTCAGTGGATTGATTGCTGGCTTGTGAAGCGAAGGGTCGCTGGTATGATTCCCAGTCAGGGAACTTGCCTAGGTTGTGGGCCAAGTTCCCAGTAGGGGGTATGCAAGAATGAACCACACATTGATGTTTCTCTCCTCTTTCTCCTTTCCTTCTCCTCTATCTAAAAATAATTTTTTTAAATCACAGTTGTATGCAATATACAAAGTGGAAGTTCCTCATGATCCCTAACCTCCCCCAAAATCACCATCATTCATAATCTGGTGTTTGATTTCCCAATTTTGCTTTATCCATCCTGATGGAAAACTTGCTTCTTAAACATGTATATGTCAACCGCTGTACAATGACTTCATGACTTTAAACATTACATGGTATTCCATTATGTAGATGTACCAATAGTAATTCTATTTCCTACAGAAGGACATTTTAATTTTTCCAATGTTCTGCCATCAGAAACAATGTGAAAAGGTGAATGTACTTTTGCATGCTTGTAAGCATTATGACACGTCTAGAAATTGAATTACTTGGATTGAAGAGTGTGAGCATTGTAAATGCTAGTGATTACTAGCAAATTCCCTGCTCAGAGTTGGTACCAGATGACACTGTCTCCAGCAGCTCAAGCTGATGGTGGCCAGGCTTCCTGAGGAGCCAAGCTATGCAAGTCTTGTGTATGCCTCTCCCTCCTCACCCCGTGCCCACCCAGTTGGCACTCACCCTGGCTTCAGTCTGAGCCACTCCCCTGAGATCCTCTTTCAGAAAGACTAACTTCTCCTGTTTCTAAAGTCCAGCAGAATTCCGTGTTTCAGTGCTGCTCCAGTTTGATGTGGCTAACAACAGTCTCCTTCTCTGGCAGGCTCGTCCCTTCTGAGACACCATAGCCAGTTTCTCTCCAATGTCTGTTCCTCTCTGGTCAAGTGTCTACAGGCATTATTCTTATTCCAGTCCAGTTTGGACCTTCCTGTCTTCTTGCTCTACATCTCTTCTCTGACTTTCCTCATCCCCTCCATGGTTTGGTCATCTAGACACCAGTGGCTCCCGAGCCAGTTATCTCCCCTGACCTCACTCATCACATTAGCCCTTCCCCTACATTGTTCCACAGGAAAATCAACATTCCAGCTGGCTTTCCATTCCTCACTGCCACACACACCCACAACCTGCTTTTCTCTTTACTACTCATGTCCAAGGAATCACTAGTCCTGTCAATTCTTCCTGCAAAGGTGAATTTTCAAATGGACAATGTTTTCTACCTGACTGCACTACCATGCTTCAAATTCAGCACCTCTTTGTCAGGTACCATGCCAGCTTAAATAGGTACCCCTCTCACTTAAAACACTCTATTATACTTAGAAAAAAATCTACACAATCTGAGTCTGATCCCTTGAATCCCACGACCGATGTAACCATCCAGGTAGGAGGCTGTGAGGCTTGGACCAGGGTCTTGGCAGTGGCAGTGGAGACAAGTGGCTAATCAATATATATTTTGGAGATAGAACAAGTCTTGTCCACATATTGGGTCTGGAAATAACAGGGGTGGGGTAGAAAGAGGTATCAAGATAAGCCTGAAGGTTTTAACTTTAAAATGTGGTTGAGTAATGGTATCATTTTCTGAGATAAAAGAAATTAGAAGCAACCGGGTTCCAGATGAAAAATACCAAGAAAGAGTTCAGTTTAGGGGACATTAAGTTTGGGATTGAGATGACAAGTCCAGTCAAGTATATAATCAGAGAAATAAGTAAAGCTGAGAGTTATCAATGAATACGGGGCAAGTAGACATCATTTAAAAATAATGAAAGGGATGAGGTCACCAAGAACGAGAAAAGAGAAGACTGGTTAAATAAATTTATAGTGAAATACAGTAAATAGATGGTGACTATTCAAAGGGTAATAAATGGAAGGTCCTGAAGATGACTTCTCTGAAGATGACATTGTCCGGCAGAAGTAACGCCTGCTTGAGAGCGGTTGGTAGGGTACATGAATGTCTCGCATGAGGTGGACGGCAATTTGAACATTTCACTTAAAATGTCATACAGTGTGCTTGCATGTTATATTGTTATGTTACAGAATTATATGCTTATGATTTTGTAATAAAAGGTGTTGTGTTAAGAAAGTGTTGTGATTAAAAAAAATGGGTTATTATTTGTGCCGGACCCTGTACTCTTTTGATATATCTTTGTTATTTAAAAATTTTTAAGTTAGTCCTGGCTGCTGTGGCACAGTGGATTGAGTGCCAGCCTACAAACAAAGGGCTGTTAGTTTGATTCCCAGTCAGGGTACAAGGCTGGGTTGCAGGCCAGGATCCCAGATGGGCTGGCACGAGAGGCAATCACACATTGGTGTTTCTCTCCCTCTCTTTCTCCCTCCACTCTCCTCTCTCTAAAAATAAATAAATAGGATAGGAGGAAAAAGATGGCGGAGGAGTGAAAGGGAGTCACGCTGACCTCCTCCCAAAACCAAACTGGAATTGCAACTAAATAATGGAGTAATCACCTGGAAAGCAGTGGAGCGATAGTGGGAGAGGAGCCTTGGTGCCGCAGACAGTGGATTCTACTCTCACACATACCAACGGGTGAGAATTGCGGTAGAGGCTCGAGAGGGTGGGCTGGGTGCGCACGGGCACTGGCACCAGA